>NC_057794.1:72533432-72546379 GCF_018294505.1 Triticum aestivum | reverse complement strand
CCTGTTTGGAGGCCTCGGTTTGCGGATCCTTAGAGGCAGTCCTCTTCCTCCCCCGTAGCAAGAGAAGGTCAGAATCTTCTCCTTGGTTATCCTCCCTTATGGAGGCGCTTGTTCCCTCAGTTGGAACTGGCAGTGATGGGGGCCCACTTTCGCCCATGTTATCCCCCCCCCCCCACATCTTCCTTCGAGGGCTCCGGGCAAGGTGCGCGCTCGAGCATCTTTTCCAGTACCGGATTTTCCAAACCCTTAGGGAGGGGGGCCGAACACCGAATCATCTTTGCCTTTGTTAGCCAGTCCTGGTCAAAGGGCGATTTCTCAGAAATGACGTCATGATAAATAAAAGACGGTGTGTTCGGCTTGAGGTTTACTTACTTGTTCGGCGGTGCGGTTGCTACTCAGGCCCACGTCATCGGTAGTGTCCGGACACTCTGTTTGAGGTCCGAATAATGATTTGTACATCTCCTCGTGCGTCAGGCCGAGGAAACTTTGAATAGCGCACGGTCCTTCTGGGTTGAAATCCCACAAGCGAAGGGGCTGGCGTTTCCAAGGCCGGACTCGACGAACCAGCATGACTTGCATTAACATAACCAAATTAAAATCTCCCTCGAAGAGATCTTGAATGCGGCTTTGCAGTGTGGACACGTCCTTGGCTGGACCCAAGCTCAGCCCTCTACTAATCCATGAAATCAATTGTGGTGGGGGCCCGAGCGGAAAGCGGGGGGAGCCACCCACTTGGCACTTCTGGGAGCTGTGACGTAAAACTACTCCTGTTGCCATAGTCCGGACACCTTTGGAAAGGAACCTTTTGGCCACGGAGCTCCCGCAATCTTGCTTATTAATGCTCCTCCGCACGCTGCATGCTGTCACTCGATTGTCTTCGGCTTCACATCAAAGGTCTTGAGCCATAGGCCGAAGTGGGGGGTAATGCGGAGGAAGGCCTCGCACATGACAATAAATGCCGAGATGTGAAGAAAGGAGTCCGGGGCTAGATCGTGGAAGTCTAGCCTGTAGTAAAACATCAAACCCCTTACAAAGGGATCCAAAGCGAGGCCTAGATCTCGGAGGAAGTGGGAGATGAACACGACATCTTCGTTGGGTTCAGGAGTAGGGACGACCTGCCCTCGGGCAGGCAGCCGATGCGAAACCTCGGCGGTCAGGTATCTGGCCTCCCTCAACTTCTTGATGTCTTCTTCCATAACGGAGGAGGGCATCCATCGGCCTTGAAGGCTGGATCCGGACATGGTTGAAGATCTGGAGCACCTGACCTGGGCTTTGGGTGTTAGAACTCGAGGCAGGGGAAGGATTTGATTGAGCACAGGAGGGAGAAAAGTGAAAGCCTTGGCCCTTTATAAAGAGGGTGAATACCAAGCGTCCTCTCCGTGGCCATTGGGGACTTGCCTATAATCTAGGAGTCCTAGACACGGTTGGGTTACCCACAGCTGTATTGATGAGAATCCCGTGATAAGGGGACACGATCTCTGCTTTGACGAGACGTGTCAAAAAACTGACTTGCATTATGTGCGTGGCTAGTTAAAAGAAACGGTTCGAATAATCACCGGGCCGTGACGTAATGTCGTGTTGCCAAAAACAAGTCAACAAATTGGATTTGTGGAAATATTATTCTCCCTACGGTCGTATGTGGAACTTATTTTGCAGGGTCGGACACTATCCTTATATTCAAATTCTTCCATGGTGTATTCGGAGGAGGAACCCGCCTTGCAATGCCGAAGACAATACTGCGCACCGGACTCATCGTCATTGAAAGCCTGGTTCAGGGTCTACTGTGGAAATCCTCGGTTAGGGTGTCTCCGGACAGCCGGACTATCTCCATTGGCCGGGCTATTAGACTATGAAGATACAAGATTGAAGACTTCGTCTCGTGTCCGGATGGGACTCTACTTGGCGTGGAAGGCAGGCTAGGCAATACGGATATGTGTATCTCCTCCTTTGTAACCGACCTTGTGTAACCCTAACCTCTCCGGTGTCTATATAAACCGGAGGGTTTTAGTCCGTAGGACAACATACAATCATACCATAGGCTAGCTTCTAGGGTTTAGCCTCTCCGATCTCGTGGTAGATCTACTCTTGTACTACCCATATCATCAATATTGATCAAGCAGGACGTAGGGTTTTACCTCCATCAAGAGGGCCCGAACCTGGGTAAAACATTGTGTCCCCTGCCTCCTGTTACCATCCGCCTTAGACGCACAGTTCGGGACCCCTACACGAGATCCGCCCATTTTGACACCGACAGTGACTTTCGCCCGCATGTCCTTGATACATATCCAACGTATCTATAATTTTTTATTGTTCCATGCTGTTATATTATCATTCTTGGATATTTTACAATCATTTTATAGCAAGTTTATATCATTTTTTTGGGACTAACCTATTGACATAGTGCCCAGTGCCAGTTGTTGTTTTTTGCTTGTTTTTTACTTCATAGAAAATCAATACCAAATGGAGACCAAACGCAACGGAACTTTTTGGAGAATTTTTTAGGACCAGAAGACACACGATGGGCCAAGGAAGTACTGGAGGGGGGCTCCGAGGGGAGCATAACCCACCTGGGCACGCCTGGGGGCCCAGGCACGCCCTGGTGGGTTGTGCCCCCCTCGGCCGCCTCCCGCGTCGCCTCTTTGCTCTATAAATACCCTAAAAATCCAAAAATCCTAGGGGAATCGACGAAACACAATTCTAGCCGCCGCAAGTTCCAGAAACCACATACCCAATCTAGACACCATCACGAAGGGGTTCATCATCCTGATTGGTGCCTCTTCGGTGATGCGTGAGTAGTTCATTTTAGACCTACGGGTCCATAGTTAGTAGCTAGATGGCTACCTCTCTCTCTCTCTCTCTCTTTTGATTCTCAATACAATGGTCTCTTGTAGATCTATTTGATGTAACTCTTTTTGCGGTGTGTTTGTTGGGATCCGATGAACTTTGATTTTATAATTAGATCTATTTTATCCATGAAAGTAATTTGAGTTTTGATCTCTTATATGGATAATTGCTTATAGCCTCGTATTTCTTCTTCGAATCTTTGGTTTAGTTAGGCCAACTAGTCAAACTTTTTCCATGGGAAGAGGTGCTTTGTTACGATTTCGATCTTACGGTGCTCAGTCCTAGTGAAAGAAGGGGAAATGACATGTATGTATCTATGCCTACATGAATAGATCTTGTCTACATCATGTCATCGTTCTTATTGCATTACTCCATTTCTCCAAGAACTTAATACACTAGATGCATGCTCGTATGAGTCGGTGCGTGGAGTAATAGTAGTAGATGCAGGTATGAGTCGGTCTACTAATCTTGGATGTGATGCCTATATAATGATCATTGCCTGGATATCATTATAATTATTTGAAGTTCTATCAATTGCCCAACAGTAATTTGTTTACCCATTGTATGCTATTATTCGCGAGAGAAGCCACTAGTGAAATCTACGGCCCCCGGGTCTCTTCTTTATCATATTTTCCTTCGAGATCTATTTTTATTTGCTTTTATTTTCAGATCTATTAATCCAAAAATCCAAAAATACCTTGTTGTAACTTTTTGTTATTTATTTTATCTCGTGTTCCAGCGAGATCTATTTATCCAATCTACTACAATTTTATCTATCTTTTTACCCGGGAGGGATTGAAAACCCTTCTTACACGTCGGGTTGCAAGTATTTGTTCTTTGTGTGCAGGTACTGTTTACATAGTTGTAACGCCCTCGATGCGGCTATATCTCCTACGTGTCGAAGCACGACTTAGAGGGATAACCGCATTCAAAGCAATGTCGCAAGTGAGGTAATCTTTGCAAACAACCCATGTAATATAAATAAAGGGGAAAAGATACATAGTTGGCTTACACTAGCCATGTCACACAAATACATAAATAAGTCATTACATTCATCCATTACACTCGTGGTCCGACTATGGTACCAAAATAAAGATCAACCCCCAAATGCAACAAAGTCCCCGATCACCCCAACTGGGCACCACTACTGATCATCTAGGAAAGACACATAGTAACGACGAGAGTCTTCATAGAACTCCCACTTGAGCTCAAGCGCATCATCTGGAGCGGTATCATCGGTCCCTGCATCTGGTTTAGGAAGGAATCTGTGAGTCACGAGGACTCAGCAATCTCACACCCTCGCGATCAAGACTATTTAAGCTTATAGGTGAGGTAAAGGTATGATGGTGGAGCTGCAGCAAGCGACTAGCATATATGGTGGCTAACCTATTCGCAAAAGAGAGCGAGAAGAGGAGGCAAAAGCATGGTCGAACATCTATGATCAAGAAGTGATCCTAGAAAAACCTACGTCAAGCATTACTCCAACACTGGGTTCACTTCCCGGACTCTGCCGAGAAGAGACCATCACGGTTACACACGCGGTTGGTGCATTTTAAATTAAGTTAAGTTTCATGTTATCTACAACCGGACATTAACAAATTTCCATCTGCCCATCACCGCGGGCACGGCTTTCGAAAGTTCAAATCCCTGCAGGGGAGTCCCAACTTAGCCCATCACAAGCTTTCACGGTCAACGAAGGATATTCCTTCTCCCAAGACAATCCGATCAGGCTTGGCATCCCAGTTACAAGACATCCTCGACAATTGTAAAACAAGTCCAGCAACACCGCCCGAATGTGCCGACAAATCCCGATAGGAGCTGCACATATCTCGTTCTCAGGGCACACTCACATAAGAAATCCGTACAACTAAAACCAGCCCACGAGTTTCCCCGAGGTGGCACTGCAAGGGGCTCTAGTTTGGACCAACACTCAGAGGAGCACTGGCCCTGGGGGTTTAAATAAAGATGACCCTCGGGCTCCGGAAACCCAAGGGAAAAATAGGCTAGGTGGCAAATGGTAAAACCAAGTGTTGGTGTCAAAACCGGCGGATCTCGGGTAGGGGGTCCCAAGCTGTGCGTCTAGGCCGGATGGTAACAGGGGGCAGGGAACATGATGTTTTACCCAGGTTCGGGCCCTCTTGATGGAGGTAAAACCCTACGTCCTGCTTGATAAATATTGATGATATGGGTAGTACAAGAGTAGATCTACCACGAGATCAAGGAGGCTAAACCCTAGAAGCTAGCCTATGGTATGATTGTTGTATATGGAGATGATTGCCTACGGACTATAACCCTCCGGTTTATATAGACACCAGATAGGGTTAGGGTTACATAGAGTCGGTTACAATGGTAGGAGATCTTGAATATCCGCATTGCCAAGCTTGCCTTCCACGCCAAGGAAAGTCCCATCCGGACACGGGACGAAGTCTTCAATCTTGTATCTTCATAGTCCAGGAGTCCGGCTGAAGGTATAGTCCAGCTAACCGAACACCCCCTAATCCAGGACTCCCTCAGTAGCCCCTGAACTAGGCTTCAATGACGACGAGTCCGGCGCGCAAATTGTCTTCGGCATTGCAAGGAGGATTCCTCCTCCAAGTCCTTTATAGAAGATTGTAAACACCAAGAGTAGTGTCCGGATCTTCAAAATAAGCTTCCACATATTGCCATAGAGAGAATAATACTAACACAAATCAAATCTGCTGACGTATTCCGCAGTACGTCAACACACTATAGCCAAGTCCTTCACTCGAATCGTTTTCACTTTTCCACCTCAGCGTGTTTCGCGAGGTGGTTTCCTTGGCACGTCTTGTCAAAGCAGAGATCGTGTACCCCCCTTTTACGGGATTCTCATCAATACGGATGTGGGTAACCAAATCGCACCACTTATCACGGCGCTTGGGAGGCAAGCGAGTTTTACTAGGCAGGTGGGGACACACAACCGCATCCGCCCATATAAGGGGACAAGGATCCACCTTTTTACCTACGCCTTCTTCCTCCTTTTCCTATCCATCTCCTGTGCACCCGAGCTCCAGTGCCCAAGCCCGCACTTCCCACCTCAACCTTCTCCAGCAATGTCCGGAGCGGGAGGCAAGTGGATGGTCTCCTCCGTCACGGAGGGTAAAGTCAAGAAGCTAAGGAAGGCCGGATACCTGTCCAAGGACATCGCGCACCGGCTTCCCGAAGAGGGGCAGCTTCTCCCCACCCCAAGGCCCCATGAGAGGGTAGTATTTCTCCCCCACTTCCTCTGCGGACTGGGTTTTCCACTCCACCCATTTGTTTGGGGGCTCATGTTCTACTACGGCCTGGATTTCCACGATCTGGCTCCGAACTTCATCCTCAACATCTCGGCGTTTATCGTCGTGTGCGAGGCTTTTCTCCTCGTCCGCCCCCATTTCGGCCTCTGGCTCAAGACCTTCAACGTCAAGCCCAAGGTGGTGCGCGGCAGCCAGGCAGAGTGCGGAGGCGCCATGGCGGGCAAGATGGCCAACGTCCTATGGTTCAAGGGCTCTTTCGTGGAGACCCTAAAGGGATGGCAATCCGGGTGGTTTTACATCACCGAGCCGCGCGATCCGAAATGGACCGCAGCCCCTGAGTTCCGATCCGGACCCCCCACGCGGCTTATGTCCTGGAAAGAGACGGGCCTGTCGTGGGGTGACGAAAAAGAGGTGACCGGATTGCAAACATGCATCCAGTCCCTGGTGAACAAGCCAGTCCGGCTTGTTAATGTAATCTAGGTTATGCTCGTCCGCCGAATCCTTCCGTGCCAACAATGGGATTTTAATCTGTGGGAGTTCGACCCGGCGCAGCATCAAACCCTCAGCAGGCTCTTCGACACGACGTACGAAGACGCCTGGAAGATGCTATTCAAGGGCGCCGAGGCTCCCGCATCCGCTTCCGAGGACCGCGGATACAGCTCGCAGCGCAATGCTAGCGAGGTAAGCCATCTACACCTTTTATAGGATGTTAAGCTTTTTTCATAGTTTGACTCTATGCAGGATCTAAACTCCATTACCTTTGATAGGCTTGGCGGGCGATATCCGGACCGGTTAACTGTCCGGCTCCGTTGCCCGAAGACCCAGCCCCAGCTCTACTAGCGAAGCTGCTGGCTCCGGCGCCTTATGTGGTGTCGGAGAAGAAGGCCAAGAAGAAGAAGACCACGGGGACCCGAAGGAGTTCCCGCAACATGGTGGTGTTGGACTCGTCATCTGACGAGTCCGAGACGCCCTCCTCCCGTGAAAACGAGGAGGAGGAAGAAGAAAACTCCCCCCCCCCCGGCGGAGGGAGGAGAGAAGAGGAAGGTCGCCCCAACGGGGGAGGCCGAGGGGTCTAGGAAAAGGAAGACCCCTCTGCCGGACTACGCATCCAACGCCGAAGAGGGCAAAGAGGAGTGGCCAAACAGGGCAAAGCGTCCGGCGAAATTGTAAGTTCAGATATCAGAGTAACTCATGATGTTCCTTTGTTGCACAACTTTTTCTAATGTCGAATGTAATTATGCAGTCCGCCCCGGGCCGAATTCGACGAATCGTCGGGCGGCTCGCTGGACTCATCGGACGTGAACTCAGTTCCGCCCGCTATCTCCCCCCACACTGCAGACGACGCCAAAGTGGCGTCGCGACAAGCTCTGGGGCAGGAGGAGGTGGTCCTGGAGGAGCCGCAAGGCAACCTCCCGGACTCCAGGAGTGAAGGGGATAAGGCTCCCTAGGGCTCTCAGTCCGGCTTTGTGCCGGACACCGCGCCGGAATCTTCCACAGTTCTGGACCACGGTAGGCGAACTCCTTCCAAGAGGAGCAAGCCTTCTAAGCCGGCGGCCTCCGTCCAACTGGAGGTGCCGGACAATCTGCTGGAGGTGCTTGACGATGCCTCCATTGACGATGCCTCCATCCAGAAGGTTCAGTCCGCCCAGAGCGGACTGACTGAAGCTTGCGCTAGCCTTCTAACAAGCTTCGAGGTAAGTAAAAATATGTAAAAATATTACCGCATAGACAGTAGCCCCTGATGCTCTGTTTGGCGTTCGGAAAGAAAAGCCGAATAGAGGATCTAAATATCGCAGGAGTCTAACAAAAAAGAGTCAATGTGCGTATGCAGGCTTCGATGCTATCCACCGCCGCACTGACTGCGGAGGTGGCTGTCCTGAAGCAGGACCTCGAGCAGACCGAGCAAGAGCTCGGCCTTGCCAAGCGGCGGCTCGAGGAGGAAGAAGGTAAGAAATACCTTACAGAAAAAGTGCCTATAAAAAGGCTTGATTGGAAAAAGAGTAACAGGATTGTACTTCTTATTGTAGGGGCCACGACTAAGGTGGCAACCCTTAAGCAGGCGCTGTCTGCAGCCAAAAAGAAAACGGCCGCGGAGCGCACCGAACGAGACAGACTTGGGGCTCAGGTCGGCGAGGTGCAGCAAGAGCTGCAGGCTCTCATGAAAAAACATGAGAGTTTGGAGCTGGAGTCGAAGGCGCAAGCATCCGAGCTTGCAACGGCCCTAGAGGCTGCCAAGTCTGCCAAGGCCGAAGCCCAAAAGGCCCTCCAAGAGTTGGAGGAGATGAGGAAGATAGCGGCGGGTAAGGCATTCTTTATGCAAAGCAGAAATATAAAAGTGAACTACCTGTTACTTACCCGAATCCGGAGCTCTCCAGGGGCATTCGCAGATCTTCCCCGCAGTGTATCGGATGCCGCCGCATTCTACTGAGCTGAAGAGGGCAGCTCGACGGAGAAGGTGTTCTGGTCTCAGTATTCTAAGGCCGGACACCCTGTGCCCTTGAGCGACCAGCTGAAACAGTTGGTCGAGCTCCACAAGGCGGGCGAGCAGGCCATGAAGGGCTTCATAGTTCGGCTGTGGCCCGGAGAGGCCCTGCCTGGGAGCTATTTCGGGCTAGTGCGGCGGCTGGTGGAGGCCTGTCCGAGGCTTGAGGTCATCAAGCGCTCCGTCTGCATCGAAGGTGCCCGTCAGGCCCTTGCCCGTGCAAAGGTGCACTGGGGTAAGCTGGACGGTGAGAAGCTTGTGAAGGACGGGCCGCCGCCAGGGAAGGAGCGTCGCAAGCCCGAGAACTACTACAAGGATGTTCTTGCAGGTGCCCGCCTTGTGGCGGATGAGTGTACCAAGGATGTGATATTTGAATGAACTCGCTCGTGTTTATCCTGTGCGCTGAAAACTTGTTCATATGCGCTAAGCAATGCTTATTGAATTTAAAATATTACTTTCTGTGCGACCGTTTATCAAAAATTGAGAGATGGCCAGTCATCGGCTTCTGCCCCCATGCCACTAGTGCTGGGGTGTTCAGGATAAACCTGAGCGCTCTTTTTCCTATAGTTGGGTCCTTCGAGGGAGGCGCTCAGCACAACGAACCAGGCAATCAGACTATAATGCTTGAACACTCTCACTTAGCCATAGAACTCTATAATTTTAAATTTCGGCGAAGCCCCTAGTTCAGAAGACCGAGTTCGGGGCGCTATCCACGCCTTGGCCGGACAAAGCCAGCTCCTCGCTTGAAGCGGCATAAGCCTTTAGGGACTCGAAAAACCTCTCGAACAGCGACCGGTCTCTCACCACAGCATGACAGTTAGTTTTAGCTTTCTCCACTGAGGTGCTTAACCCAGCTGAACCGGGGCACAATCGCAGTGGTTCTCCTAGTGCTACCTTAGCCTATAGAGCGGTACGTAAGGCACCAAAACATAGGATCCGGGCAAACCCAACTATTGACCCAAATCATGATTCGGAGCCGATGCATATAGTGCTATAAGTTCGGGGTGCCGCACTTGTGAAAGTGTACGGACTTCTCACACCATTATGAGGGGTACTGAAGCCCCTGGCGTGTTTGTCGTACCATGGTGTACGGGTGCAATCATGTCATTTAATAAACATAAATGTGAAAAGAAGATAATGCAAAAAATAGACAAGAAGCTAAGCATTGTTTATAGAGAGGCTATTTATCAAAGCCGAACGATACAAATAGTGCAGTAAGCAAAAGATATTGGACTATTCAGTATGTCCTGACCAGGGGCAGGCCGGGGAATTGTATTTAAAACAGGTATACCGCTCGTAACAGAGACCACCTGGGAGTTCCATAATGCGGCATGGCTTGTCTGCCTCCCTAGATCTTGCATCGTTTGTGCGGCAGTCGAATTGCTGAACAGGTCGTCCGAAGTATGGAGTCCTGAAAGTAAGAAAAAAATTAAAAAAAGAATCCGGCAGCCCCTAGTACGTTTTAAGCCGTATTTTGGGCGTGCCGTTATTGTGCCCCTTCCCCTGTGCCCTTGGTATTTCAAGGGCGTAGTTATGTACGCGAGGTACTGGTTTCGCTATGTCGCGAAGGCTGGGGTTGGGGCCGCATTGCTGCGCTTGCTCAGAGTATGCCAGGCGGTCCTGCTATGGGATACTCCGGGCGCGCTTGGCAGTGTCTGGCTTTTTAATGGCCGGACTGGAGAATTGCCTGAGAAGGCTACTCTGTACCTCCGCTGCGAGAGCCACCATATGCTCCTCCGTACGGAGGGAGCGTTTGGTGTTTCCGTTGATCGTAATTACTCCTCGAGGGCCTGGCATGTTGAGCTTGAGATATGCATAGTGCGGCACCGCATTGAACTTTGTGAATGCGGTTCGTTCGAGCAGGGCGTGATAGCCACTGTGAAACGGGACTATATCGAAGATTAACTCTTCGCTTCGGAAATTGTCCGGGGATCCGAAGACCACGTCAAGTGTTACTGAGCCTGTACAGTTGGCTTCTACACCTGGTATAATGCCTTTAAAGGTCGTTCTTGTGGGCTTAATCCTTGAGGGATCTATGCCCATTTTCTGCACTGTATCCTGATAAAGCAGGTTCAGGCTACTGCCGCCGTCCATGAGGACTCTTGTGAGATGAAATCCGTCGATGATTGGGTTGAGAACCAATGCAGCGAAGCCGCCATGACGGATGCTAGTGGGATGGTCCCTTCGATCAAAAGTGATCGGGCAGGAGGACCGTGGGTTGAACTTTGGGGCGACTGGCTCCATCGTGTATACGTCCCGTAGCGCACGCTTCCGCTCCCGCTTGGGAATGTGGGTTGCGTATATCATGTTCACCGTCCGCACTTGTGGGGGAAAGCCCTTCTGTCCATTGTTGTTCGGCGGCTTGGGCTCCTCATCGTCGCTTTGCAGCCCCTTGTCTCTGTTTTCGGCCCTTAACTTGCCTGCCTGCTTGAACACCCAACAATCCCTGTTAGTGTGACTGGCTGGCCTTTCGGGGGTGCCATGTATCTGGCACAAGCGATCGAGTATTCGGTCCAAACTAGACGGGCCCTGAGTATTCTTTTTGAATGGCTTTTTCCGCTGACTGGATTTATAGCCTTTGAATCCGGCATTGACTATCGTGTCTTCATTGTTGTCGCTGCTAACGCGGCGTTTTTGCTTATTCTGACGTGTCCTGCCACTTTTGTCCTTGGTATCCGAATTACCAGGGTTCTTTGATAAGTTGTTACTGCGAGCTAGCCAGCTATCTTCTCCCGCGCAAAAGTGGGTCATGAGTGTCGTGAGGGCTGCCATGGATTTCGGCTTTTCCTGTCCCAGGTGCCGGGCAAGCCACTCATCGCGGATGTTATGCTTGAAGGCTGCTAGGGCCTCTGCGTCCGGATAGTCGAGTATCTGGTTTTTCTTTGTTAGGAATCATGTCCAGAATTGTCTGGCCGATTCCTCTGGCTGCTGAATTATGTGGCTTAAGTCGTCGGCATCCGGTGCTCGCACGTAAGTGCCCTGAAAGTTGTCCAGGAATGCGGCTTCCAGGTCCTCCCAAGAACTGATTGAGTCTGGTGGAAAGCTGTTAAGCCAATGTCGGGCCGGTCCTTTAAGTTTGAGCGGGAGGTATTTGATGGCGTGTAGATCATCGCCGCGTGCCATGTGGATGTGAAGGAGATAATCCTTGATCCATACCGCCGGATCTGTTGTGCCATCGTATGATTCGATGTTTACGGGTTTGAAACCCTCTGGGATTTTATGATCCATTACTTCATTCATGAAGCATAGCGGGTGTGCGGCGCCTCTTTACTGGGCTATATCACGACGCAGCTCGGAAGAGCTATGTCTGTTGTGTTTGGCCCAGCTGGATTTGTTGTATCCGGAGTGAAGATCATTGTCACATGCCGTAGGACGCCTGCGCGATCCGTAGATCGATCTTGTTTGTCTTGCCTTATCCTCCAGTATGTCTCGCAGGTCGGGCGCATTTTCCCGTGCCTTAATTGAGTGGCGTCGGGGCATGGATTGGGTGGAGGGCCGAGAGGCCTCTCTGTCGCGGCCGCGAGGTGGCCAGTCTTCCATGTCATGCGCTAGTGATGTAGGTGCTTCCTCCTCTGATCGGGGTAGCGGCCTGCGCTTCGGGTAACTCTTGGAGGGGCCTTCGAGTTCATACTCTTTGGCCGCAAGGACTTCAGTCCATCTGTCAGCTAGCAAATCTTGGGCAGCTCTAAGCTGTTGCTGCTTTTTCTTGAGGCTGCTTGCCGTGGCTAAAAGCCTGCGTTTAAAACGCTCTTGTTCGGCGGGGTCTGATGGTATGACGAATTCGTCGTCATCAAGGCTTGCCTCGTCTTCGGAGGGAGGCGTATAGTTATCATCCTCGACCTCTCGGTCTGCCGCTCTCTCATGAGGGCTGGCTTCTCCATCTTCCTGTGCCAAATCTTGCTGAGGTGGGTGTTCTTCGGCGCTATCCGGGGTACTATTATCTCCCGTGCCGGAATCACCGTTTTTGCTTTGGCGGGATTTAGAGCGGCGCCGCTGGCGCCGGCGCTTTGGTTGTTTCTTGGGGGCATCATCCCCCACTGTTCCATCGCCATCTCCATCTTTTGGAGTATCCACCATATATATGTCATATGACGAGGTGGCCTTCCAGCGCCCTACAGGTGCTGGTTCCTATTCGTCTCCTACATCGTTGTCCATGCCGTCGATGTCTTCGGAGCCGAAGTCAAGCATGTCGGTTAGATCGTCGATAGTGGCTATAAAGTGGGTGGTGGGTGGGCTTTGAATTTCTTCATCGTCTGTATCCCATCCTCGCTGACCGTAGTTCGGCCAGGGCTCTCCTGATAAGGAGAGCGACTTGAGAGAGTTCAGGATATCGCCAAAAGGCGAGTGGTGAAAGATGTCTGCGGCGG